>NC_136069.1:392870927-392875927 GCF_964261635.1 Lissotriton helveticus
CATGGTGGTGGTGGATGTAGTGGTGGTGGATGTGGTGGTGGTGATGGTGGACGAGGTGGTGGTGGTCATGGACGTAGTGGTGGTGGATGTGGTAGTGGTGGATGTGGTGGTGGATGTGGTGGTGGTGGTAATGGTGGATAGATAGATAGATAGATAGATAGATAGATAGATAGATAGATAGATAGATAGATAGATAGATAGATAGATAGATAGATAGATAGATAGATAGATAGATAGATAGATAGATGGCGATAGATTGAGTGAGGGCGATAGATTGAGTGAGGGCGATAGATAGATAGAGTGAGGGCGATAGATAGAGTGAGGGCAATAGATAGATAGATAGATAGATAGATAGATAGATAGATAGATAGAGTGAGGGGCGATAGATAGAGTGAGGGTGATAGATAGAGTGAGGGTGATAGATAGAGTGAGTGTGATAGATAGATAGAGAGAGTGAGGTCGATAGCCAGGTCTGGTGGCTCAGTGGACTAAAGCAGCCACTGCAGAGGCCTGTGATCGACCTCATGGTCACAGGTTCACATCCTGGTGGGTCCACTCAGCCTTTCATCCATTTGAGGTCGATAAAATGAGTACCATTGAGTTGGGTAACAATAAGCATCTGTTATTCAGCGCCAGGACACCTTAGGGTACTCATGCGCTTTACAAATACACCTGTTATGTTAGATAGATAGATAGATAGATAGATAGATAGATAGATAGATAGATAGATAGATAGATAGATAGATAGATAGATAGATAGATAGATAGATAGATAGATAGATAGATAGATAGATAGATAGATAGATAGATAGATAGATAGATAGAGTGATGGCGATTGATAGAGTGAGGGCGATAGATAGAGTGAGGGTGATGGATAGATAGATAGAGTGAGGGCGGTAGATAGAGTGAGGGCGCTAGATAGACAGATAGATAGACAGATAGAGATAGATAGATAGATAGATAGATAGATAGATAGATAGATAGATAGATAGATAGAGTGAGGGTGATAGATAGAGTGAGGGCGATAGATAGATAGATAGAGTGAGGGGTGATAGATAGAGTGAGGGCGATAGATAGAGTGAGGGCTATAAATAGAGTGAGGGCGATAGATATATAGAGTGAGGGAGGTAGATGGATAGATAAATAGAGTGAGGGGGATAGATAGATAGATAGATAGATAGTTAGATAGATAGATAGATAGATAGATAGATAGATAGATAGATAGATAGATAGATAGATAGATAGATAGATAGAGGGCGATAGATAGATAGATAGATAGATAGATAGATAGATAGATAGATAGATAGATAGATAGATAGATAGATAGATAGATAGATAGATAGAGTGAGGGCGATTGATAGCGTGAGGGCGATAGATAGATAGAGTGAGGGTGATAGATAGATAGAGTGAGGGCGACAGATAGATAGAGTGGGGCGATAGATAGATAGAGTGAGGGCGATAGATAGAGTGGGGGCAATAGATAGAGTGAGGTGACCTCATAGTGGACGTGGTGGTGGTGGTGGACATGGTGGTGGACATGGTGGACATGGTGGTGGTGGACGTGGTGGTGGTGGATGCGGTGGTGGGTGTGGTTGTAGTGGTGGAGGACGTGGTGGATGTGGTGGTGGACGTGGGTGTGGTGGTGGATGCTGTGGTGGTGGACATGGTGGTGGACGTAGGGGTGGTGGACGTAGTGGTGGTGGATGGGGTGGATGTGGTGAATGTGGTGGTGGTGGATGTGGTGGTGGTTGTGGACGTGGTGGTGGTGGTGGACGTGGTGGTGGTGGTGGTGGTGGACGTGGTGGTGGTGGTGGTGGATGTGGTGGTAGACTTGCTGGTGGTCGTGGTGGTGACAGTGGATGTGGTGATGGTGGAGGTAGACATGGGGGTGGTGGATGTTGTAGTGGCCTTGTGGTGGCTGTGGTGGTGGACATGGTGGTGGACGTGGTGGTTGTGGACATGGTGATGATGGACGTGGTGGTGTTGGAGGATGTGGTGGGGGTGGACATGGTGGTGGTGGATGTGGTGGACGTGGTGGACATGGTGGTGGTGGATGTGTTCGAGGTGGTGGTAGTGGTGGTGGATGTGGTGGTGGTGGAGGTGGACGTGGTGGTGTTGGTGAACGTGGTGGTGGTGGGTGTGGTAGACATGGTGGTGGTGGAGGTGGTGGTGAAGGTGGGTGTGGTGGGGGTGGACGTGGTGGTGGTGGACATGCCGGTGGTGTTCATGGTGGTGGTGGATGTAGTGGTGGTGGATGTGGTGGTGGTGATGGTGGATGAGGTGGTGGTGGTCATGGACGTAGTGGTGGTGGATGTGGTAGTGGTGGATGTGGTGGTGGATGTGGTGGTGGTGGTAGTGGTGGATAGATAGATAGATAGATAGATAGATAGATAGATAGATAGATAGATAGATAGATAGATAGATAGATAGATAGATAGATAGATAGATAGATAGATAGATAGATAGATAGATAGAGTGAGGGGCGATAGATAGAGTGAGGGTGATAGATAGAGTGAGGGTGATAGATAGAGTGAGTGTGATAGATAGATAGAGAGAGTGAGGTCGATAGCCAAGTCTGGTGGCTCAGTGGACTAAAGCAGCCACTGCAGAGGCCTGTGATCGACCTCATGGTCACAGGTTCACATCCTGGTGGGTCCACTCAGCCTTTCATCCATTTGAGGTCGATAAAATGAGTACCATTGAGTTGGGTAACAATAAACATCTGTTATTCAGCGCCAGGAAACCTTAGGGTACTCATGCGCTTTACAAATACACCTGTTATGTTAGATAGATAGATAGATAGATAGATAGATAGATAGATAGATAGATAGATAGATAGATAGATAGATAGATAGATAGATAGATAGATAGATAGATAGATAGATAGATAGATAGATAGATAGAGTGATGGTGATTGATAGAGTGAGGGCGATAGATAGAGTGAGGGTGATAGATAGATAGATAGAGTGAGGGCGGTAGATAGAGTGAGGGCGCTAGATAGACAGATAGATAGACAGATAGAGATTAATAGATAGATAGATAGATAGATAGATAGATAGATAGATAGATAGATAGATAGAGTGAGGGTGATAGATAGAGTGAGGGTGATAGTTAGATAGATAGAGTGAGGGGTGATAGATAGAGTGAGGGCAATAGATAGAGTGAGGGCGATAGATAGAGTGAGGGTGATAGATATATAGAGTGAGGGAGGTAGATGGATAGATAAATAGAGTGAGGGTGATAGATAGATAGATAGATAGATAGATAGATAGATAGATAGATAGATAGATAGATAGAAAGATAGATAGATAGATAGATAGATAGATAGATAGATAGATAGATAGATAGATAGATAGATAGATAGATAGATAGATAGATAGATAGATAGATAGATAGATAGATAGATAGATAGATAGAGGGCGATAGATAGATAGATAGATAGATAGATAGATAGATAGATAGATAGATAGATAGATAGATAGATAGATAGATAGATAGATAGATAGATAGATAGATAGATAGATAGAGTGAGGGCGATTGATAGCGTGAGGGCGATAGATAGATAGAGTGAGGGCGATAGATAGATAGAGTGAGGGCGACAGATAGATAGAGTGGGGCCATAGATAGATAGAGTGAGGGCGATAGATAGAGTGGGGGCAATAGATAGAGTGAGGTGACCTCATAGTGGACGTGGTGGTGGTGGTGGACATGGTGGTGGACATGGTGGACATGGTGGACATGGTGGTGGTGGACGTGGTGGTGGTGGACGCGGTGGTGGGTGTGGTTGTAGTGGTGGAGGACGTGGTGGATGTGGTGGTGGACGTGGGTGTGGTGGTGGATGTGGTGGTGGTGGACATGGTGGTGGACGTAGTGGTGGTGGACGTAGTGGTGGTGGATGGGGTGGATGTGGTGGATGTGGTGGTGGTGGATGTGGTGGTGGTTGTGGACGTGGTGGTGGTGGTGGACGTGGTGGTGGTGGTGGTGGTGGTGGTGGATGTGGTGGTGGTGGATGTGGTGGTAGACTTGCTGGTGGTCGTGGTGGTGACAGTGGATGTGGTGATGGTGGAGGTAGACATGGGGGTGGTGGATGTTGAAGTGGCCTTGTGGTGGCTGTGGTGGTGGACATGGTGGTGGACGTGGTGGTTGTGGACATGGTGATGATGGACGTGGTGGTGTTGGAGGATGTGGTGGGGGTGGACATGGTGGTGGTGGATGTGGTGGACGTGGTGGACATGGTGGTGGTGGATGTGTTCGAGGTGGTGGTAGTGGTGGTGGATGTGGTGGTGGTGGAGGTGGACGTGGTGGTGTTGGTGAACGTGGTGGTGGTGGGTGTGGTAGACATGGTGGTGGTGGAGGTGGTGGTGCAGGTGGGTGTGGTGGGGGTGGACGTGGTGGTGGTGGACATGCCGGTGGTGTTCATGGTGGTGGTGGATGTAGTGGTGGTGGATGTGGTGGTGGTGATGGTGGACGAGGTGGTGGTGGTCATGGACGTAGTGGTGGTGGATGTGGTAGTGGTGGATGTGGTGGTGGATGTGGTGGTGGTGGTAGTGGTGGATAGATAGATAGATAGATAGATAGATAGATAGATAGATAGATAGATAGATAGATAGATAGATAGATAGATAGATAGATAGATTAACCTGCTCATTCCCTACATTCCTCCGAGATCTTTAAGATCGGAGGCTCTGCATCTGGCGGTCTGCCCCCGTTTCAAACTCAGCAGAATGGGTGGCCGCTCTTACCGGGTGCTTGCCGCGGGACTGTGGAACTCGCTCCCGGTGTACATCCGAGCTTTGAATGACCTGTCCACCTTCAGGCGTGCTAAAAAAACTTTTTTTTTCCTGTCTCCCACTGAGTAGCCGCTCCCCCCTGCGTGTTATGTTATAGTACCTGTCTGAGCGCCTGCACGCCCCTTTGCTGGGGCAGCAGTGAGCTATAAAAATATAATTAACATAACATAACATAAAGTGATGGCGATAGATAGAGTGAGGGCGATAGAT
>NC_136069.1:392883427-392885927 GCF_964261635.1 Lissotriton helveticus
GCAATAGATAGATAGATAGATAGATAGATAGAGTGAGGGGCGATAGATAGAGTGAGGGTGATAGATAGAGTGAGAGTGATAGATAGATAGAGAGAGTGAGGTCGATAGCCCTGTCTGGTGGCTCCGTGGACTAAAGCAGCCACTGCAGAGGCCTGTGTTCGACCTCATGGTCACAGGTTCACATCCTGGTGGGTCCACTCAGCCTATCATCCATTTGAGGTCGATAAAATGAGTACCATTGAGTTGGGTAACAATAAGCATCTGTTATTCAGCGCCAGGACACCTTAGGGTACTCATGCGCTTTACAAATACACCTGTTATGTTAGATAGATAGATAGATAGATAGATAGATAGATAGATAGATAGATAGATAGATAGATAGATAGATAGATAGATAGATAGATAGATAGATAGTTACATAGATAGAGTGAGGGCTACAGATAGAGTGAGGGCGACAGATAGAGTGAGGGCGACAGATAGATAGAGTGAGGGTGACAGATAGATAGAGTGAGGGCGATAAATAGATAGATTGAGGGCGATAGATAGATAAAGTGAGGGTGATAGATAGAGTGAGGGCGATAGATAGAGTGAGGAGGCCTCGTAGTGGATGTGGTGGTGGCCGTGGTGGTGGACATGGTGGTGGTGGACATGGTGGTGGTGGACCTGGTGGTGGTGGACGTGGTGGTGGACGTGGTGATGGTGGATGTGGACGTGGTGGTGGTGGACATGGTGGTGGTGGATGTAGTGGTGGTGAACATAGTGGTGGTGGATGGGGTGGAAATGGTGGATGTGGTGGTGGTGGACGTGGTGGTGGTTGTGGACCTGGTTGTGGTGGATGTGGTGGTGGTGGACTTGGTGGTGGTGGATGTGGTGGTAGACTTGGTGATGGAAGGGGTGGTGGCAGTGGATGTGGTGGTGGTGGAGGTAGATGTGGTGGTGGTGAATGTGGTAGTGGCCTCGTGGTGGCCGTGGTGGTGGTGGTGGACATGGTGGTGGATGTGGTGGTTGTGGACATGGTCATGATGGACGAGGTGGTGTTGGAGGATGTGGTGGGGGTGGACATGGTGGTGGTGGATATGGTGGTGGTGGATGTGTTCGAGGTGGTGGTAGTGGTGGTGGATGTGGTGGTGGTGGAGGTGGATGTGGTGGTGGTGGTGAACGTGGTGGTGGTGGGTGTGGTAGACGTGGTGATGGTGGAGGTGGTGGTGAAGGTGGGTGTGGTGGGGTGGACGTGGTGGTGGTGGACATGCCGGTGGTGTGCATAGTGGTGGTGGTGGATGTAGTGGTGGTGGATGTGGTGGTGGTGGTGGTGGACGAGGTGGTGGTGGTCATGGACGTGTTGGTGGTGGATGTGGTAGTGGTGGATGTGGTGGTGGATGTGGTGGTGGTGGTAGTGGTGGATAGATAGATAGATCGATAGATAGATAGATGGATAGATAGATAGATAGATAGATAGATAGATAGATAGATAGATAGATAGATAGATAGATAGATAGATAGATAGATAGATAGATAGATAGATAGATAGATAGATAGATAGATAGATAGATAGATAGATAGATAGATAGATAGAGTGAGGGCGATTGATAGCGTGAGGGCGATAGATAGAGTGAGGGCGATAGATAGATAGAGTGAGGGCGACAGATAGATAGAGTGGGGCGATAGATAGATAGAGTGAGGGCGATAGATAGAGTGGGGGCGATAGATAGAGTGAGGTGACCTCATAGTGGACATGGTGGTGGTGGTGGACATGGTGGACATGGTGGACATGGTGGTGGTGGACGTGGTGGTGGTGGACGCGGTGGTGGGTGTGGTTGTAGTGGTGGAGGACGTGGTGGATGTGGTGGTGGACGTGGGTGTGGTGGTGGATGTGGTGGTGGTGGACATGGTGGTGGACGTAGTGGTGGTGGACGTAGTGGTGGTGGATGGGGTGGATGTGGTGGATGTGGTGGTGGTGGATGTGGTGGTGGTTGTGGACGTGGTGGTGGTGGTGGACGTGGTGGTGGTGGTGGACGTGGTGGTGGTGGTGGTGGATGTGGTGGTAGACTTGCTGGTGGTCGTGGTGGTGACAGTGGATGTGGTGATGGTGGAGGTAGACATGGGGGTGGTGGATGTTGTAGTGGCCTTGTGGTGGCTGTGGTGGTGGACATGGTGTGGACGTGGTGGTTGTGGACATGGTGATGATGGACGTGGTGGTGTTGGAGGATGTGGTGGGGGTGGACATGGTGGTGGTGGATGTGGTGGACGTGGTGGACATGGTGGTGGTGGATGTGTTCGAGGTGGTGGTAGTGGTGGTGGATGTGGTGGTGGTGGAGGTGGACGTGGTGGTGTTGGTGAACGTGGTGGTGGTGGGTGTGGTAGACATGGTGGTGGTGGAGGTGGTGGTGAAGGTGGGTGTGGTGGGGGTGGACGTGGTGGTGGTGGACATGCCGGTGGTGTTCATGGTGGTGGTGGATGTAGTGGTGGTGGATGTGGTGGTGGTGATGGTGGACGAGGTGGT
>NC_136069.1:392910927-392913427 GCF_964261635.1 Lissotriton helveticus
AACATAGAGTGATGGCGATAGATAGAGTGTGGGCGATAGATAGAGTGAGGGTGCTAGATAGACAGATGATAGAGAGATAGATAGATAGATAGATAGATAGATAGATAGATAGATAGATAGATAGATAGATAGATAGATAGATAGATAGATAGATAGATAGATAGATAGATAGATAGATAGATAGATAGATAGATAGATAGATAGATAGATAGAGTGAGGGTGATAGATAGAGTGAGGGCGATAGATAGATAGATAGAGTGAGGGGTGATAGATAGAGTGAGGGCGATAGATAGAGTGAGGGCGATAGATAGAGTGAGGGCGATAGATATATAGAGTGAGGGAGGTAGATGGATAGATAAATAGAGTGAGGGTGATAGATAGATAGATAGATAGATAGATAGATAGATAGATAGAAAGATAGATAGATAGATAGATAGATAGATAGATAGATAGATAGATAGATAGATAGATAGATAGATAGATAGATAGATAGATAGACAGAGTGAGGGCGATTGATAGCGTGAGGGTGATAGATAGATAGAGTGAGGGCGATAGATAGATAGAGTGAGGGCGACAGATAGATAGAGTGGGGCGATAGATAGATAGAGTGAGGGCGATAGATAGAGTGGGGGCGATAGATAGAGTGAGGTGACCTCATAGTGGACGTGGTGGTGGTGGTGGACATGGTGGTGGACATGGTGGACATGGTGGACGTGGTGGTGGTGGACGCGGTGGTGGGTGTGGTTGTAGTGGTGGAGGACGTGGTGGATGTGGTGTGGACGTGGGTGTGGTGGTGGATGTGGTGGTGGTGGACATGGTGGTAGACGTAGTGGTGGTGGACGTAGTGGTGGTGGATGGGGTGGATGTGGTGGATGTGGTGGTGGTGGATGTGGTGGTGGTTGTGGACATGGTGGTGGTGGTGGACGTGGTGGTGGTGGTGGTGGTGGTGGACGTGGTGGTGGTGGTGGTGGATGTGGTGGTAGACTTGCTGGTGGTCGTGGTGGTGACAGTGGATGTGGTGATGGTGGAGGTAGAGATGGGGTGGTGGATGTTGTAGTGGCCTTGTGGTGGCTGTGGTGGTGGACATGGTGGTGGATGTGGTGGTTGTGGACATGGTGATGATGGACGTGGTGGTGTTGGAGGATGTGGTGGGGGTGGACATGGTGGTGGTGGACGTGGTGGACATGGTGGACATGGTGGTGGTGGATGTGTTTGAGGTGGTGGTAGTGGTGGTGGATGTGGTGGTGGTGGAGGTGGACGTGGTGGTGTTGGTGAACGTGGTGGTGGTGGGTGTGGTAGACATGGTGGTGGTGGAGGTGGTGGTGGTGGACGTGGTGGTGGTGGTGGTGGATGTGGTGGTAGACTTGCTGGTGGTCGTGGTGGTGACAGTGGATGTAGTGATGGTGGAGGTAGACATGGGGGTGGTGGATGTTGTAGTGGCCTTGTGGTGGCTGTGGTGGTGGACATGGTGGTGGACGTGGTGGTTGTGGACATGGTGATGATGGACGTGGTGGTGTTGGAGGATGTGGTGGGGTGGACATGGTGGTGGTGGACGTGGTGGACATGGTGGTGGTGGATGTGTTCGAGGTGGTGGTAGTGGTGGTGGATGTGGTGGTGGTGGAGAAGGACGTAGTGGTGTTGGTGAACGTGGTGATGGTGGGTGTGGTAGACGTGGTGGTGGTGGAGGTGGTAGTGAAGGTGGGTGTGGTGGGGGTGGACGTGGTGGTGGTGGACATGCCGGGGGTGTTCATGGTGGTGGTGGATGTAGTGGTGGTGGATGTGGTGGTGGTGGTGGTGGACGAGGTGGTGGTGGTCATGGACGTGTTGGTGGTGGATGTGGTAGTGGTGGATGTGGTGGTGGATGTGGTGGTGGTGGTGGTGGTGGTAGTGGTGGATAGATAGATAGATAGATAGATAGATAGATAGATAGATAGATAGATAGATAGATACATAGATAGATAGATAGATAGATAGATAGATAGATAGATAGATAGATAGATAGATAGATAGATAGATAGATAGATAGATAGATAGATAGATAGATAGATAGATAGATAGATAGATAGATAGATAGATAGATAGATAGAAGGAGTGAGGGCGATAGATAGATAGAGTGAGGGCGATAGATAGATAGAGTGAGGACAATAGATAGATAGATAGATAGATAGATAGATAGATAGTAGGTAAATAGATAGATAGATAGATAGATAGATAGATAGATAGATAGATAGATAGATAGATAAATAGATGGATGGATGGATGGATGGATGGATGGATGGATGGATGAATAGATAGATAGATAGATAGATAGATAGATAGATAGACAGACAGACAGACAGACAGACAGACAGACAGACAGACAGACAGACAGACAGACAGATAGATAGATTGAGTGAGGGCGATAGAGTGAGTGAGGGCGATAGATAGATAGATAGAGTGAGGGCGGTAGATAGAGAGAGGGCAATAGATAGATAGATAGATAGATAGATAGAGTGAGGGG
>NC_136069.1:392935927-392948427 GCF_964261635.1 Lissotriton helveticus
GGGTGATAGATAGAGTGAGGGCGATAGATAGAGTGAGGTGGCCTCGTAGTGGATGTGGTGGTGGCCGTGGTGGTGGACATGGTGGTGGTGGACGTGGTGGTGGTGGACGTGGTGGTGGACGTGGTGATGGTGGATGTGGACGTGGTGGTGGTGGACATGGTGGTGGTGGATGTAGTGGTGGTGAACATAGTGGTGGTGGATGGGGTGGATATGGTGGATGTGGTGGTGGTGGACGTGGTGGTGGTTGTGGACGTGGTTGTGGTGGATGTGGTGGTGGTGGACTTGGTGGTGGTGGATGTGGTGGTAGACTTGGTGATGGAAGGGGTGGTGGCAGTGGATGTGGTGGTGGTGGAGGTAGATGTGGTGGTGGTGAATGTGGTAGTGGCCTCGTGGTGGCCGTGGTGGTGGTGGTGGACATGGTGGTGGATGTGGTGGTTGTGGACATGGTGATGATGGACGTGGTGGTGTTGGAGGATGTGGTGGGGGTGGACATGGTGGTGGTGGACGTGGTGGACATGGTGGTGGTGGATGTGTTCGAGGTGGTGGTAGTGGTGGTGGATGTGGTGGTGGTGGAGGTGGACGTGGTGGTGGTGGTGAACGTGGTGGGTGTGGTAGACGTGGTGGAGGTGGTGGTGAAGGTGGGTGTGGTGGGGTGGACGTGGTGGTGGTGGACATGCCGATGGTGTTCATAGTGGTGGTGGGCGTGGTGGTGGTGGATGTAGTGGTGGTGGATGTGGTGGTGGTGGTGGTGGACGAGGTGGTGGTGGTCATGGACGTGTTGGTGGTGGATGTGGTAGTGGTGGATGTGGTGGTGGATGTGGTGGTGGTGGTAGTGGTGGATAGATAGATAGATAGATAGATAGATAGATAGAGAGATAGATAGATAGATAGATAGATAGATAGATAGATAGATAGATAGATAGATAGATAGATAGATAGATAGATAGATAGATAGATAGATAGATAGATAGATAGATAGATAGATAGATAGATAGATGGAGTGAGGGCGATAGATAGATAGAGTGAGGACGATAGATAGATAGATAGATAGATAGATAGATAGATAGATAGATAGATAGATAGATAGATAGATAGATAGATAGATAGATAGATAGATAGATAGATAGATAGATAGATAGATAGATAGATAGATAGATAGAGTGAGGGGCTATAGATAGAGTGAGGGTGATAGATAGAGTGAGGGTGATAGATAGATAGAGAGAGTGAGGTCGATAGCCAGGTCTGGTGGCTCAGTGGACTAAAGCAGCCACCGCAGAGGCCTGTGTTCGACCTCATGGTCACAGGTTCACATCCTGGCATGTCCACTCAGCCTTTCATCCATTTGAGGTCGATAAAATGAGTACCATTGAGTTGGGTAACAATAAGCATCTGTTATTCAGCGCAAGGACACCTTAGGGTACTCATGCGCTTTACAAATACACCTGTTATGTTAGATAGATAGATAGATAGATAGATAGATAGATAGATAGATAGATAGATAGATAGTTAGATAGATAGAGTGAGGGCGATAGATAGAGTGAGGGCAACAGATAGAGTGAGGGCGACAGATAGATAGAGTGAGGGCGACAGATAGATAGAGTGAGGGCGATAAATAGATAGATTGAGGGCGATAGATAGATAAAGTGAGGGAGATAGATAGAGTGAGGGCGATAGATAGAGTAAGGTGGCCTCGTAGTGGATGTGGTGGTGGCCGTGGTGGTGGACATTGTGGTGGTGGACGTGGTGGTAGTGGACGTGGTGGTGGACGTGGTGGTGGTGGATGTGGACGTGGTGGACATGGTGGTGGTGGACGTAGTGGTGGTGAACATAGTGGTGGTGGATGGGGTGGATATGGTGGATGTGGTGGTGGTGGACGTGGTGGTGGTTGTGGACGTGGTTGTGGTGGATGTGGTGGTGGTGGACTTGGTGGTGGTGGATGTGGTGGTAGAATTGGTGATGGAAGGGGTGGTGGCAGTGGATGTGGTGGTGGTGGAGGTAGATGTGGTGGTGGTGAATGTGGTAGTGGCCTCGTGGTGGCCGTGGTGGTGGTGGATGTGTTGGTGGTGGTGACGTGGTGGTGGATGTGGTTGTGGTGGACGTGGTGGTGGTGGTGGTCAAGGTGGTGGTGGGTGTGTTGGTGGTGGACGTGGTGGTTGTGGAGGTGGTGTTGAAGGTGGGTGTGGTGGTGGACGTGGTGGTGGTGGACATGCCGCTGGTGGATGTAGTGGTTCTGGACATGGTGGTGGTGGTGGTGGTGGACGTAGTGGTGGTGGACGTGGTGGACGTGGTGGTGGACGTGGTGGTGGTGGTGGTGGAGGTGGGTATTGATAAGCATGGCTAAATACCACCCGAGTGACTTACCTCACTCACATATAGTTACCCAAAATAAGTCAGCCGGACAGTGGAGAAGAATAAACAAAGCAAGTTTATTAGGCCACAAACTCCCATATGAGAGGGCCCTATATCGACCTCACCCCTAAGAGTGTGCCGAGAAGGACTGCCTCACACCATCATAGTGATACATTATATTACGAGAAGGCAGAGTAAACACGCCCATAATGGAAAAGTACTGGTCCCCCAAGAGTGTGGACAATGGCCTCATACAAGAGGCATCTGCACCTGCAATAGCAACACTTGTTATCATCTCCCAAGGACACAGAGCCAGGCCGCTACATCTCCAGCACATGAGAACGGCCTGATAAGGAGTTTCGCTAGCAGGAGTTTCAGCTACAGTAAACCAAGAAATGAATATATGCTGACACGAGGAATTATTCCTATTCCTACGGGAGGGGGAATGAGCAAGTGCAGTTTGCACGCAGAGAGAAATTATTCAAAATGGTGGCACACATGCTAAGCTAAGAACATTGAAATGATATCACACGCATAAGTGAATAACTGAATAATGAGAAAATAAATGTAAATGCGTAAATGCAAGTAATTAGTTAGACACATTCCGCTAACTCATAAGCATAATGTACGAAGGGGGCGGGGCTTGGAATTGACGCCTATCAGACCCTCCTTTTAGCGGACTGTGGCTAACACGTTTGTTTCCATTTATTAACCAAAAGGAGGGCCTTTACAGCAAAATCTATGGACTGAAAAAAACTGGAAAGTCATACTTAAACCAGAACATCATCATGAATCAGTATCAGCCAATTAGCATCAGTAAGCTCAACATCATTGGATACAGGATATTGTTTCAATTGTCTCTTAGACTTTTGCATATTGCTGGCACACATGGAGCAACAAGGGGGAAGGCAGTAAACACAGAGGCAGCATGACAGTAGGAAACCTATTACACCTACAATGACCATGAATATTTTCCAACCCCAGGAAGAGAAGAGACCCCACAACCATGTCTGTAGGGACCAGGTACCAGTATCTTGATGAAGTTCGGCAGCTAACCTATGAAGTTTCTGCACAGCCAAATTAACTGTCGGGGCAGAGTCAGGAATATACACGCAGCAAGACGTCCCAATGACGCGACAAGCTCCACCCCTATCTGCCAGGATGATGTCAAGAACCATCCTATTCTGAATCGTAAATAATCTCATAGCCTGCATCTCCAGTGACATATTAGCTGCAATATCAGCTTCAGTATTCACTACCTTTTCCATTACCCTTGAAAGACGTCTGATGGTCCTACTATTAAAGATAGGACCCCAGAATGGCAACAGGCCTTTAGAGAAATCAGTAAACTGCTGTCCAGCGGTGTCCGTTTGATCTACGTCATCAACTTGAAGTTCCCTCCTTTTTCGCTGTCCTTGCACCACGTCAAACCTCCTATGTGTCTTATGATAATCCGAAGGTGCCACGTAAACAGGAGGGAGTAAATACGCCAGGTAACATGTCCCACCCCAACCCTCAGGCAACCACAGATACCCACTATCTCCACATACAAAGTAGACATTAGGGGGAGTGACGAGCGAAGGACTAAGGGTCAGGCGAATCGAGGTAGTCACATTACAAATACTGTCACCCACCTTTATCGGACCTCTACCCCGAATACAGAAATAAGGCGAGGGCCCCACTACTGCTAGGGGCACCAGGGAATGACCACTACTATTTGCTACAGGAGGGCGTCGGTATGCTAGAGAAGAGTTCAACTGTAGAAAACTCTCTCTTACTTTATCAGTGTCATTGGGTATCAGGAATTTGTCCACCTTTTTCGAGCAAGTCTCTAAAAATGTTTGGTCAAAACGTCCATCAGTAAATAATCGTCCAAGGGATGAGGGGGGCAAAGGACGTACTCGCATCGTCAGTGTAGACTTACTGTTGGGGAGTCGTGGGGTGAGAGAGTCAGGCTGCTGAAAAAACTTTACCCTACCTATCAAGGTGTACCAGCCCACGCAGCTATTCACAGGGGTCAATTGCAGTGCTAATAACCTATCCTTCTTATATGCTGCAGAAGGAAGCAACCCACAGACCCAGCAATCTGTCACATTGTATACAGCGTGTGCATGATGTAGAGTTTTTATGAAGACATTATCACGATAACCTTTTCTCATACATTGTTCACCATAATCAACAGTAACCATATTGTGTTCTGGTAAGGGAGAAGGGGTAGGAACCAGTTTGTGGACGGGGTAATCTTTATCCAGAAAAAACAGTATCCCAAGCATTATCAGGAAAACAATAATGAGCACCACAATAACCACAATTTTACTTTTTCGTGATAGGGCACGCCATGGTGAATCTGGTTCTGGTATGCGAGGAGCAGCGAAAGGCTGTTCCTCGTCTGGGATCGGACGGCCAAAAGGATACATGTCTCCTAAAGAGCGGGGCAAGGGATATCCTAAAAGTTCAAAAACTAGGGACACTACTAAAAGTTCAGACACTCCAAAACCGGCCAGAGGGGTTCTTCACCCTTCGATGGGCTGTTCTCCCTATGTCCGTTAAAGCCTCATAGGCAGGCTTTCGACCTCGCAAACCCTATTCCCTCGACGGAGTCACACAACTGCAGCGACTCAGGAGCACAGAACTTGGGCCCACATACAACTCTAATGTTTCGTTCAGCAATGTCTCAGAAGTGCACCAGGGCTCTTTTTAGCAGTCCATCCCTATTGCTATGGTAACCTATCGAATATAGTCCACTCTTAGTCCCTATCTCAGCCCTTCTTCCAGTGCTCAGTGCATTTGCCTTTCTTTCCTGGGCCGCAAGTTATAGCGAGTGCTCCCTCGCACTTCGGGGTCTGAGAACAGAATTGGTGGGTCGTTTTGAAAAGATGTTGTTTCGGTCGCTTGAGCACCGTGACCAATGGAAGCCTCGCTACTCGCACTCAGGGCTGGCTTCCGTGCGTTTTCGTCGTGCTCCTCCCCAATCAACAAAGCATCAGAGAAGGGAAGATACTGAGGCAACGACTCTGTTTCGTGATCTGCAATGCCACCTCTTACCCATGCATCATAGGGTAAAGGTAGTGGAACTTTCTTGACATGGGAAGCATGCGTCCACGCCTTTCGACCCTCCACTCGAAGTGCGGTGCGGGTGGTGAGCAGCACCAACCGTGGCTCAGACCATCTAGGCTCCAAACAGGACTTCCGCTGGTACTTCTTGACGACGACCCAGTCCCCTGGGTTGATGCCGTGGCCGGGCCCCTCAGGCAGCAGCTTCAGTGTGTCTGCTACCTGCTGGTGAACAGAATGGAGATCTTTAGTCAAAGCATACAAGTAGTCTGTCAACATAGGATATTCTATCTCTGAGAAACATTTAGGTCTAGGAACTCCCCACACATTGGCTGGTCTGCCAAATACAACTTCGTGGGGAGAAACACCTGTCTTGGAATTCACTGTAACTTGTGTGGAGAGTAGAGCAAGGGGGAGAGCGTCTGGCCAGCGTAGCCCAGTACTTTCCTGTATCTTGGCCATTTTTAATTTCAGTGTACCGTTAAATCTTTCAACTAAACCCGCAGCCTGTGGGTGTAGGGCTGCGTGGAATTTTTGAGAGATCTGTAATCCCTTACATATTTGTTTCATCAGTTCAGCATTGAAGGATGTACCGTTATCACTCCAGATCACTCTAGGTAACCCGAACCTGCTAAAATATTCCTTAATCAACATCTTAGCTGTCGACATGGCTGTACAGTCTTTTGTTGGAAAAGCCTCCACCCACCTACTGAATGCGCACACCACCACAAGTACGTATTTAAGGTTGTTCACTCTTTCCATTTCAATGTAATCCATCTGTATTACTTCAAAGGGATATGTTGGGGGTGCGAAATTGCCCACAGGGACGGGTGTTCCCTTCCCAGGATTGTGTCGTAAGCAAATCATGCACTGTTGTACCAAACGTGTGGCCACCCTGGAAATGTTTTTATTACTCCACACTGGGTCTAATAATTTACATATTCCCTTGGCACTTATGTGAGCTGGTCCATGAGCCATTGTCACCACTGGGAGGACATATGCATTTGGGAGCAACCATCGTCTTTTGTCTGTTACATCCGTCCAACACTCATCCGAGTCCAACTGTCCCTTTCCATTCTTCCATTCTTTCAGATCCTCCTCAGTCACTTTCTCTTGTATGTTCCGCACACTCTGTACAGTATCTGCAAACATGTTAACGTCTGGTACCCATCTAGCTGGTCCAGCCACAAACATTCGCGGGAGTCTTTTCCTGGCAGTTTCTTTAGCCGTCTGATCTGCAAACGCGTTTCCCCGCCCTACGTCATCAACCACCGCTTTGTGTGCACTACACTTTATTACTGCTAGCCGTTTGGGAAACGTTAGAGCTGTCAGCAGTCGCAATATCAATGGGCCATGTTGAATTCGTTGTCCGTGTGATGTCAAAAATCCCCTCTCTGCCCACAGTCTTCCATAACTATGAGCCACGCCAAAGGCGTATTGGCTGTCAGTATAAATGTTCACGTCCAATCCTTCACTCAATTCACATGCACGCATCAACGCTATTATCTCTGCAGCTTGAGCTGAGTTGTACGGGACTCTAGAAGTCTCCACCACTGTTTGTAAGGTCGTGACTGCATATGCTGCTGTTGTGGTACCGTCCGCTAGTTTAAAACAAGACCCATCAACATACAACTCTCCGTCAGGGTCATCTAGGGGCTTATCCGTCAAATCTACTCTCCCTTTTGTTTCCTCCTCTGTTCGGAACAGGCAGTCATGCACTTCACCATCTTTCTCATCTGAAGGGAGAGGCAGCAGTGTGGCTGGATTCAGAGTAGCGCATCTTTTTATCATTACATGTGGGGCAAATAGTGTCATCTCATAACCAGTCAGACGAGCGCTAGTTAAATGCTGCGTCTGTGTTCTGTTTAGCAAAATGTCCACCGCATGTGGTACCATTACCGTAAGAGCTGAACCTAGTACGAGCCCTGCCGATTGTCTTATCGAGACTGCAGCAGCCGCTGTAGCCCTTAGACAGCTCGGAAGCGCTCTTGCCACGTTGTCGAGCATTGCAGAGAAGTAAGCACACGGTCTCTGTTTCCCTCCAAAATCTTGTGTTAAGACAGACAACGCACAACCTTCCGCCTCGTGCACATAGAGTACAAAAGGCTTCTGGTAATTAGGTGTTCCCAAAACAGGTGCAGAACATAGAGCAGTCTTTAGTAACTCAAACGCTTCTTGGCATGCAGGTGTCCAAGGTAGGGGCTCGCGCACCTCTTTTGTAGTCAGATACAGCAGGGGTTTTGTTAGTAAAGCATAATTAGGTATCCACTGGCGACAGTACGATTTTATGCCCAGAAATGCGCGCACCTCTCGTTGTGTGTTAGGTACTGCCATGTTAGTTATCGCCTTGACGCGCTCCGGTGTCAGCCTTCTCCCGTCCTTCGATAGGAGATGACCGAGGTAGGTGACCTCCTGTCGACAATATTGGAATTTAGGGAGAGACACCTTGTGTCCCTTACAAGCCAAATGGTGTAACAATTTAACAGTAGACTCTCGGCACCCCTCCTCATTGTCGGAGGCGATGAGAATATCATCCACGTATTGCAACAAGACATTTCCCTGTGGGAGCTCCAAATCATCTAACTGTGCTTTTAATGCTTGGCTGTAAATACTGGGACTTTCTGTATAGCCTTGAGGAATTCTACAAAATCTAAAACTGCGGCCAGCCAATGAGAATCCGAAGAGGTACCTGCTATCTGGGTGTACAGGTATACTAAAGAACGCATTCTTAAGGTCCAGCACCGAAAATGTTTAGCTGAGGGAGGTATCATAGTCAAAATGGTAGTAATATCAGAAACCACTGGGTACTGGGGTTCAACGACCTTGTTAATGTGGCGTATATCAATCACAAAACGATAGACATCAGGTGTATTCTCACCTGCGTCACCTGAGGGTCTTTTAAGTATTGGAAGTATTGGACTATTACAAATATTTGAGTCCGTTTCCTCGACTACCCCTGTTCCAATCAACTCCTGTATAATCTGCAACAGAGCCTTCTCTCCATCTCTAGATATCTTGTATTGGGGTATGCGAGGTAGCTTCGCTCCCACCTTAACATTTATGGACACCGGTGCAATGTCCATTTTTCCCACATCGGTATCGCTACTGGCCCACAGACTCGGGGGGACATCCCTGAACTCAACCGGGAGGGGCTCGTCCTTTGAAAAACATTGCTGCGCACGCGCGACAGAAGGACCCATCGTAAGGTACACACCATCCGGGGAACAGTAAATCGTAGCATGCAGCCTTTTTAACAAGTCCAAACCCAGTAAATTCTCACCACAATTCGAAGTCAGGAGGAAGGAGGAGTCAACAGTGAAGGGGCCAATCGTAAGTTGCAAGGGCTTAGAGATGGGGCTAACCACTGGGGTACCAGAGAACCCCACTGAAATATTAGTCTTGCCAGACAGAGCCGCCCCTGGAACCTGGGAACGTGCTACAGAACTTTTCGTAGCACCTGTATCCAATAAAAATTTCTGATGGGATCCCGACAAGTCTGCCGTTACATAAGGCCCACGTTGATCAACATCCACAGAAACAGGTCCCACACTCTGCCCTACGCTATCCTAGTTATAGGAAAATCCCGTGAAATCATCCATAGCATACGCATCACTGTAGAACTGTCTATCCCTGCCGTCATCGCCCTCCCTTTGAAAATGCTGTCTATCCTTCCCTCCGTCAAAATAATTTCCTCCCGGTCTCCTGCCCTCCTCGGACTGTCTAGTATCCTTATTCGCATCTCCCCGACCCCGTCCTCTGCCAGGTCCAGCATGGGACCGTAGCAGTGGACAGTCTTTCCACCAGTGCCCTTCCTGTTTGCAGTTAGCGCACTGGTTGGGTCCCAAACGCTCTCTTCTCTCTCCCCTTCCGTAGCTACTTCCTCGACCACCCGACACGGGCGGGGCACCCCGTCCTCTGCCCTTCGCTACTTGCTTCAACAAAACCTTTGTCTTCAAATCTTTCGCCTTCTTTTCTTGCCTGTCCTTATTCTCATTCTCTCTATGTTCATAATACTGGGCCATGCTCAAAATTCCTGAGGGGGTAGATGTTGTCCATGTACTCTCTGACGCTTGCAGTCGGGGCGATATTTCTGGCAGCAGATTCGTAACGAATCTGTTGACAAAAAGACGTAGCCCTCCATCTTGAGAGATATCTTGTCCGCTAAAATCCATAAATGTTTCTTCAAAACGAGTGAAGAAATCTGAAACTGCCTCATCCTTCTTCTGTCTGCAAGCCGTTAACTTATCCCAATCTACCTTCTTGGGAGGAATGAGTGAATGCATATATTTAATTATACGCCCGGGTAATGCTAATATCTCAGGCTTCGGCTTCTCACCTGGCTTTCGTTCCTTATCCCAATCCGTAAATTCTTCCCAAGTACCGCCTAACTCCTCTCTATGTTCCGAACCCTTCACCTGTCTCCACACGTCCACGGGAACCAATAATCCAAAAAATAGTTCAATGTCTGCTAATGTCATGACTGTTGAGGAAGCTGCCTCCGTTAATTCTTTGTAATAAGCCGTTGGATTTTTTCTCGAGTCGGGTAACTGCGCCTTCAGAGTTAATACCTCGCTCCTTTTCCAGGGCGTATACACCCATTGTTCTTGGAAATGGGCATCTATACGAGCTCTAGTCACTACCTTGGTAGTCGGGTCTACTATTTCAGGTACCTCAGGGTGAAATATAGGGTGCACTTCACGCATCGGATGTATCCCGGGGAAATGGGTCTCACCTGTAGCTGTTAGCTCATTTCTGTACTCCAACAAGTACCTCAAACTACGGAGCACTTCCGCTACTCCAGTATTAGCCTTATAAGCATGAGTCTTAATATCGCGAAGAATCGCTGGCGCCTCACCACCATATCCCTGCTCCCATAGCGCTATTAGTGTCGTTGACATGTGCCACAAAGCATGCTGTTGCATCAAAGGCTCATAATCCTTCATAGTAGACCAAATATCCTCTAATGAATAAATATTATTCCTGGCCCATTGACAAGCCTGATTAGCTACCATGGTCTTCTCATCTAGTGGTACATTAGCACGCGTAAGTAACTTCCGTACCTGAGTAAATAGTCCGCCTTCCGCTCCTCTAACAGGTGTTCGCAACGCGCTCAGAGGGGTGGCGCTGGCAGAAACAGTGGGGATAGCGGGGCCAGCAGAGAACACCGGGGATAGCGCAGCAGACGCAGGGCTCGCCGCCGAGAAAGGGAGCAAGGGTGCAGTGGTAGAGGGGGAAGTACGTCCCCCTGCAGAGGAAACAGGTGTACCGGACAAGGGAGGGGCACTGACTTGGGGAACTGAAACCACCGCCTGTGAGGCGGAATCTTCAAGCACGGGGTACAGGGGCTGTGGAGCATATGGGGGAGGGGGTCGGGCGTTCAAAATATCTTCCATCTCATCTATGTCCTCTTCCTTTACCACATAACACTTGTTATCCAATAACCTAAAACGCCTATCTGCGCGCTCAACTCGCAGCTCATTCTCTTTCTTAGTGTGTTCCCTAGCCTTCTGCGCCATGGTCTGTGCCGATCTTTTCTGAGCTACCTTCTCCTCCCTCATCTGCCGTTCTCGTACCTCCTTCTGCCACATTCGCAAAGAATCAAACATACTCTGACGGCTGCGCCTAGCAAACAATTTGTCTTGTAAATAATCTAATTTTACTGCATCAAAAGAGCCCAGTAAAGGCCACTGTAAATCCACATTATCCATTGTATACTTATGCCACAAGGAGGAAAACAAAATAGGAGGTAAGCCATGCTTGACATACATGTCGAAATTCGGAGAGCCCTCCGCCGGGGCGGGTTGGCTCTTAGCCAATCTCACATCTGAAACCTCATCACAACACCCAAAACACCGCAATTTACTAAAGCACGGCATCTTGTTCTCCTACAAACACACAACGGCACAAAAATTCACAGTTTCAATATACATATATTTATCACATAGAATCCGCACCAAAACACGTGTTACCAAAATGAGACAAGGCCCGTCGACCAAGTCCTGGGAAACCTGGACCCTACCGCAGACTGAACAGCACACACCCACTGTTCCGAGACTGGGAAACCAATCCGTTTCCCGGGCAGCACTACAAATCGGCAGGCGCCACACCGCGCGGGACCCGGCACTCTCCCACAAACCACCACATTAGGTGTTCGGGTGAGTCCAAAATCCTCACGTAGCAAGCCGCTCACCAACCCGCAGTACTATCCAGTCGGATTTTTACAAACCAACGTTCCCCAATCTCCATCAAGTCTGTCAGAGCGCCATCTGCACTCTGAGTTTCCCGGAGCACACTAGCCCCAGAAGCACACCGGCTCCTCCAATCACCAGAGACACACCGGTCTCACGGAGCACTCCGGCTCCTTCAATCACCAGTCGGACCACTTACCTTCCGTGCGCGGTACCGACCTCTACCGTTCTCCACTTCCGGCTGCCTGGACCAACACGGTCAGCTCCAAAGTTCCGCCTTCTGGACTCCGGCGTAGGATCCTGGACCGAGACCTCCTCCGATCAGCAGGGTGGGGCAGCGCTGCGAGAACCAAGCTCGGCATCAAAGTGGGTACCCAGACCCACCGTGCCGACCAGGGGGTCTCCGGCCTTCTGCTACCCACTTACGGGTGAGAAAGGTCCTAATCGCGGAGTCCCTGTTCGGGCGCCATCTGATAAGCGTGGCTAAATACCACCCGAGTGACTTACCTCACTCACATATAGTTACCCAAAATAAGTCAGCCGGACAGTGGAGAAGAATAAACAAAGCAAGTTTATTAGGCCACAAACTCCCATATGAGAGGGCCCTATATCGACCTCACCCCTAAGAGTGTGCCGAGAAGGACTGCCTCACACCATCATAGTGATACATTATATTACGAGAAGGCAGAGTAAACACGCCCATAATGGAAAAGTACTGGTCCCCCAAGAGTGTGGACAATGGCCTCATACAAGAGGCATCTGCACCTGCAATAGCAACACTTGTTATCATCTCCCAAGGACACAGAGCCAGGCCGCTACATCTCCAGCACATGAGAACGGCCTGATAAGGAGTTTCGCTAGCAGGAGTTTCAGCTACAGTAAACCAAGAAATGAATATATGCTGACACG